>NC_060243.1:14353697-14376138 GCF_021155785.1 Neodiprion fabricii
GTAAAAAAAAGTTGTTATCAATTGTTTATTTGACAATTAATTTTTCAAAGATTTTTAAAACAGTGACCGACACGATCAAAAAATTTTTTTAAAATTTCGACATGTTCCTTGAACTGTAGTACAACCTGTGAATTAATTCCAGAGGGGTGTTTTTTTTCGTTTTCGAATAAAAAATCATTAAAGGTGTCGATGCGCATGAAATTGCGGCGCGCCGAGTCTCTACGTAATGGCGGGCGGCCGGTTGCCGTCCACCGCTACTCGCGGTGGCGTCGCAGCGTTATTTTAGAATCATATTCACGATGTAGGACATGATTCAAGAATCTGAAAAAAATACTGTACCTTCACAAGGCCTGCTCAAAGCGATAAGTGAGGTTTCAAGAATGTGTTTTTGTTTTAAAATAAGTAGCAAGTTATGTAATTATTATCATTTATGTGCACTCTCATGGTGTGTAACCGTTATTTTGAATCTCTATAATAAAAAAACGGTGAAAAACACATTCTTGAAACTTCACTTATCGCTTTGAGCAGGCCTTGTGAAGGTACAGTATTTTCTTCAGATTCTTCAATCATGTCCTACATCGTGAAAATGATTCTAAAATAATGCTGCGACGCCACCGCGAGTAGCGGTGGACGGCAACCGGCCGCCCGCCATTACGTAGAGACTCGGCGTGCCGCAATTTCATGCGCATCGACACCTTTAATGATTTTTTACTCGGAAACGAAAAAAAACTCCTCTCTGGAATTGATTCACAGGTTGTAGTACAGTTCAAGGAACATGTCGGAATTTTAAAAAAATTTTTTGATCGTGTCGGTCACTGTTTTATAGATCTTTGAAAAAGTAATTGTTAAATAAACAATTGATAACAACTTTTTTTTACCATTTCGTATTTTTTTTTAAATTCTATGGAGCTTTCCGCGTAATTTGAAAAAAAAAAAATATATTGTATCTAATTTTTTGCCAAAGTTATGAATTTTTGAAAAAAATGGGAGTCTAATTTGTTATTGTTGATAAAAAATCGAAATTTGCATTAAGAGATTCGCGCTTTGGCACAAAAATTTAACTCCCCCTACACAATCCACATGCCAAATTAAAAAAATATCTGAGAGATGACTGATCCGGTTGACGCGGAATAGCCCGTATGTCAATGATGAATTTCAAACTAGTGGAAAAGTTATGTTGCAAAGACACAGAAAATGTTCGGAAAGCATAATTCAGATTGATTGAATGACTAATTATGAACCCTAACGTCATATCAATCGTCTAAAATCTCTAGTTTTATGCATACATCGATGATTGAAGGTGTTTTATAACATCAAATCTTAAATCGGCTGATTTATTTCGAGATTTATTTTTATTTCCAATCGTAGATGTGTGTTTGGTAGTATTGTGTAGCTGGGCATTCGCTTATTTTCACACACACCAGTGTGCGTCCGTGGGTGTGCGGCCGGCAGCGTGTGCCGCGGCAACAATACCGAGGTCAGCGCTCGAGAAGGGGTACAACAGCGAGAGAGGGGAGGTGCCGATATTTACTTTGTAACCGAATAATAATAATTCACTCAGACGAACAAAACCGCAATTTCCGTGGCGGCAAATCCAGATGAAATGGTGCACTCTGATTGGCCTAACGCTATCGCTTATAATTCAAAAACTATGCGTCGGACGACCTTCCGGTAAAGAAATTCTCGGTTGCATTTCAGTCAGGTATCACGCTGGCTGGTCCGTGTCCCTCAATTTAGGGACACCCTGTATATATACATATATATATATATATATATATAAATACATATATATATATATATATATATATATATATATGTATATATATATGCGCGTGTGTGTATACATGTATATGTATATTATGATTCGCAATTCACTTTTAAAAAAAGGGAAATTTGGAAAAAAAAATTTTTTTCACATTATTTCAATTTTTTGAAATAATGTATACGTATTAGAAAAATCCTAAATATTTTTAATTATACGCTTACTTTCTATTCTATTTTATTTTTCTATAGTTTTTCTTATTCATAATCATTTTCTATTTTATTACATGACTTACCCTAATCACCTTAATTTATATTCTATTATATGGATGTATAATATAAATACATGTAAATAAATATATATGCCTATATATATATATATATATATATATATAAATATAGGAAATCCTTAATATTTTGATTTATCCGCTTGTTTTTTATTTTATTTCATTTCTTAATCATTTATTTCTCCTATGATCATTTTTTATATCATTCTATTTTTTACCCTGATTACCTATTTTGAGATTCTATCATTTAAATGTATAATATAAATATGTATGAATAAAAATATATTTATATATATTTACATATATATGTGTATATGTATAAACGTGTGTGTGTGTATGTATATATAGATATATGTATATTTCAACTTGCAATTTACTTTTGAAGAGAGGGAAATTCAGAAGAAGAAAATTTTTTTAACATTGTTTCAATTTTTTAAAATTATGTATAATTATTAGAATAATCCTAAATACTTTCATTTATTTGCTGACTTTTTATTTTATTTTTTTTTTCATAGATTTTTCATTTATAATTATTTTTTATTTTATGACATGATTTACCCTAATTACCTTCATTTATATTCTATCATATGGATGAACAATATAAATATATGTAAATAAATATATATATCTATATATATATATATATATATTAATATATATATATATATATATCTATATATATGTATATATATATGCGTGTGTGTGTATATATGTATATGTATATTATAATTCGCGATTCACTTTCAAAAGACGGAAAATTTGGAAAAAAAATTTTTTTCACTATATTTCAATTTTTCAAAATTATGTATAACTATTAGAAAAATCCCAAATATTTTTGACTATTTGCTTACTTTTTATTTTCTACCATTTTTTCATAATTTTTTTTATTTATAATCATTCTTCATTTTATTACATGATTCACCTTAATTACCTTTCATCATATTCTATCATATGGATGTACAATATAAATATATGTAAATAAATATATATATATATATATATGTATACATACATGCGTGTGTGTGTATATATGTATATGTATATTATAATTCGCAATCCACTTCAAAAAAAAGGGAAATTTGTAAAGAAAAATTTTTTTCACTTTATTTCAATTTTTTAAAATTATGTATAATTATTAGATAAAACCTTAATATTTTTAATTATTAGCTTACTTTCAATATTATTTTATTTTTCTGTGAATTTTTACATTCATAATCATTTTTCATTTTGTTACATGATTTACCTTGATTACCTTCATTCATATTCTATCATATGGATGTACAATATAAATATAAGTAAATATATACATATATATATATATATATATATATATATATATATATATATATATATATATATATATATATATATATATATATATATATATATATATATATTTAGGAAAGAAGTTTGTGACCAGGAGGTAGATTGAAGATGAGAGTTCGTCGAAATTCCGGTCAGGAAGAAGAAGAATTTAATACTTAGAAGGACGTGAATATAAAAAGAGTCGACGTTTCGGCCGGGCCCTGCCGACCATCCTCAGGAATGAATTCTATAATAATTAACAAAAATAGGATGCTTCAGCATAACAGATCTGAATTGCAAGCGAGGAATATGTTTAAAAACAATATTTGTTGTTGTACAAAATTAGGTGAAAATTAAACAGTTTCAAAAAACTGTCAGAGTGACAGTTTTAGGTTAAGTGTCAAAATTTTTGAAAATAGGTTAATCAGAGGAAAAATTGGTTGATGAGCAATAAAAATATGTCAGAAAATGCTTATTAATAATTTAGGAAATGGAATTGGGAAAAGATCAGTTAATTTTGAAAAGATTACTCACAAAAAATGACGACCAGTACATGCTTAGGTGTTGTTAGTTGCACAGCATTTCGGATGGAAGTGAAGGTTAGCGGGAATCGATCCGTAAATCTATGTTGATCACGTGTGAACTTGATCTATGTTCGAAAGTCACGGAGTACAAAGGCAGTGACCAATCGGAGTGAGGGGCGCCAAAGATTTGAAAACACGATAATGTAAACTAGAGAATGTTAGAGTATAGGTGGCTAAGATGTTCAATATCTGTACGTTTGTTAACAGAGTTACTTTTGTTCTTAAAGATATGGATCATTTCTTCGATGATACGTTTAAACGTATCGTATAAATATACGTTTAAACGTATCGTATAACGTATCATCAAAGAAATGATCCATATCTTTAAGAACAAAAGTAACTCTGTTAACAAACGTACAGATATTGAACATCTTAGCCACCTATACTCTAACATTCTCTAGTTTACATTATCGTGTTTTCAAATCTTTGGCGCCCCTCACTCCGATTGGTCACTGCCTTTGTACTCCGTGACTTTCGAACATAGATCAAGTTCACACGTGATCAACATAGATTTACGGATCGATTCCCGCTAACCTTCACTTCCATCCGAAATGCTGTGCAACTAACAACACCTAAGCATGTACTGGTCGTCATTTTTTGTGAGTAATCTTTTCAAAATTAACTGATCTTTTCCCAATTCCATTTCCTAAATTATTAATAAGCATTTTCTGACATATTTTTATTGCTCATCAACCAATTTTTCCTCTGATTAACCTATTTTCAAAAATTTTGACACTTAACCTAAAACTGTCACTCTGACAGTTTTTTGAAACTGTTTAATTTTCACCTAATTTTGTACAACAACAAATATTGTTTTTAAACATATTCCTCGCTTGCAATTCAGATCTGTTATGCTGAAGCATCCTATTTTTGTTAATTATTATAGAATTCATTCCTGAGGATGGTCGGCAGGGCCCGGCCGAAACGTCGACTCTTTTTATATTCACGTCCTTCTAAGTATTAAATTCTTCTTCTTCCTGACCGGAATTTCGACGAACTCTCATCTTCTATATATATATATATACATATATAAATAATTATAAATATATATATATATATAAATATATATATATGTTTATATACATGCGTGTGTGTGTATATATGTATATGTATATTATAATTTGCAATTCACTTTTCAAAAAAGGGAAATTCAAAAAAAAAATTTTTTCAACATTATTTTAATTTTTTGAAATCATGTATAATTATTCAAAAAATCCTAAATATTTTTAATTATTTGCTTACTTTTTATTTTATACCATTTTTTTATAATTTTTTTCATTTATAATCATCTTTTATTTTATTACATGATTCATTCATATACTATAATATGGATGTATAACATGAATATATATAAATCAATATATACACGTATATATATGTTCATATATATATATATATATATATATATATATATATATATATATATATATATATATATATATATATATATATATATATATATATATATATATATATATATATATTAGGGTGGTCGTTAAAAATTAAAATCTTTGCGGCGCCCGAAAAAATCCTTTCTTCTGATGAGAAACTACGGGAAAAATTTTGCTTTTGCGATTCAAATAAAAATAACACGTGCCGACCGCCAGTTGAAGTTAATTTTTTGATCAAATTATAGTTTTTTTTTCAATTCGTCACAGTATTCAAGTTTGGGTAAAATCATTAAATACGGCTAATAGAAAATTGAATTCTCTATAAAAATGTTCCTTCAAGTTTCTGATAACGTTCATATCCATCGCAATAATCTCAATATCAAATTTATAAATTCTAACTTATTATCAAAATCACTGCTGAAAATTTTGTGGAGAATTTAACTTTCTACAAGCCGTTTTTGATGATTTTTACCCAAACTTAACCACTGAGACAAATTAAAAAAATAAACCATGATTTTATCGAAAAATTTTTCCTGTAGTTTCTCATCGGAAGAAAGGATTTTTTCGGGCGCCGCAGAGATTTTGATTTTTAACGACCACCTTAATATATATGTATATATATATATATATATATATATATATATATATATATATATATATATATATATATATGTATATATATGTATACGTGTGTGTGTATATGTTCATATGTATATCTAAATTTGCAATTTACTTCTGAAAAAAGGGAAATATAAGAAGAGAATTTTTTTTCACATCACTCTATTTTTTTGAAAATATGTATAATTATTAAGGAAATCCTTACGATTTTTATTTATCCGCTTGTTTTTTATTTTATTTCATTTTTTTATCATTTTTGTCTCCTATAATCACTTTTTATTTTATTCCATTTTTCACCCTCATTACCTTTTCTGAGATTCTATTATTTGAATGTATAATACAAATATATATGAATAAAAATATATTTATATATATATACACATATATCTGTCTACGTATATACGTGTGTGTATGTATATGTAGATATATGTATATTTCAACATGCAATTCACTTTTGAAGAGAGGGAAATTCATAAGGAGAAAATTTTTTCAACATTGTTTCAATTTTTCAAAATTATGTATAATCATTGGAAAAATCCTAAATATTTTTAATTATTCGCTTACTTTTTATTTTATACCATTTTTGTATAATTTCTTTTCTTCATAATCATTTTTTATTTTATTATATGATTTACTTCAATGACCTTCATTCATATTCTATCATACGGATGTACAATATAAATATATGTAAATAAATATATATATATATATATATATATATATATATATATATATATATATATATATATATATATATATATATATATATATATATATATATACAGGGTGACCACGATAAGGTGGCCACCCCCCTCCAAAATCTAGCCGTGTGATGATTTGAGAAATTTTTTGCGTGATTTTTGAAGGATTTGCAACGATCTCTCCGATAGTGAAGTCGAAATTTTTTTAGAAACAGCCGTTTTTGGGCGCGAAAAAAAATTTTTCGATTTCGAGAACAAAAATAGGGTTTAATTTTTTTTTCTGAAAATACGCAAAATCCTGAGCGCGGATATCAAAAATTTTCCGGGATTCGTCAAACCAATCACCCAGAAATAAATCTCAAAATTCGAACTTTTTGTCGAAAATTCGGTACTAACTGGCGGAACAGGTGGAATTGAAATATCTGGCAAAATCGACCAGCGCCAACTTCACCCGAGTCCAGGTAGCGGTATACGATATGTCATTGACGATTCTGCGCGATGAGTTCCGTTGGACTGACTTTCTCTGTTTGCAGCTAGGCGAGCAGCAAGATTAGTAGTTTGAAAATATCTGCATTGAGAGAAGCGTGACAAAAACGTCCGCATTTAAAATTATCAATGATAATTACACGAAAGCAGCATAACGGGAGGTTAACAAGCATTTTGTTATCATCGGTTGCCAGTGACAACCGTTGTAGCACGGAGGTTAGCGAACGCTCGCGCGTGGCCGATCCGGCCGATCAAGATCCCGCTATTACCGTTTGCCGACGCGGCGACGTCGAGATGATGTAGCGCAAAAATTGAAATTCTTTCGAAAATGATCATCGAATCATCCCGATTCCGTCAAAGTGCAGCATTATTGACAAAGGCTTATCACTCTTATTTTACACAAAAATGATTTCGAGAAACGAACAGAATCCACCCGAAAAAGTGTATTGCTTGTTCGTCGCAAAATTTTAGGTCAGTTTATTTGTATTCTGGAGAACGATGCGCGAAAATTGGTTAATTCTGACACCGTGTATTTACTTTCGTACGTCGAATATTTCCGCGGCAACAAAGCACATGGGTGGCCGACTTTTCTGTGATTCTAGTAGTAACAATGAGCGCAATATTGCCACGACCCAGCGTTGTTTTCACGCAATGATCAAACCGGGGTCAGTAAACCACGGTTCGAAATTATTTTCGATGAAAATATGCCGTTGCATTCTGGAATTTCGTTAATTGTCCGACAAATTGATACGTAATGCGTAAGAACGAAATGACTCGCATTTGTTCAGAACGAAACCCTTGCATTGCTCTTTACTTCAATACGAAAATCGTACTATTCTTATCCAGATGACATAAGTATGTACGAAGCACGACAGGCTGAGGTATCGTTAAAGTACGGCGAAAGTATGGCCGATGTTATGACAGAAGTAGAAGCATGAAGGAATAATCGTCAGGTTATGATTCATCTACCTTTTACCTGTGATTTTTCCATTTCGTGGGCGACAAAGACAGTATTTTTTCGTAAATGCGATCGCTACGCTTCACTTTCAATTTCAATTCAATGACAGTTCGTCAATGACAATAATTAGCAAACTAATATTGAGTTTGTAAACCGACGCAGAGATTTGATACTTAATTCTATACAATTCCTTACAGATATGGTAATACAAATGTTTGATTGGTTTTTACATGTGCAATGAAATATTTTGTTTCATTCAAAATATGTACAATGCGTAAATTCGGGAATCCGTTATTTTTTCGGATCGCGCATAGTATTGCACAACAGAATTATGCACCTTCGATACTCCTCTTATGTTAATCCGTCGTCCTCGCTGAAAATTTTTTCAACGAATGCTGAAATTTACAGGGACGCGGGCATAATATTTGCAATGTTGCCCGCTACATTTCTATACATTGAATAATGCGTAATTACTTTTCACTGCGTAATAAATATTCTCCGGCATTGCTTCGTGTTTGCCTTTCCCGGTTGGACTCATCTCTGTCAAACTATCGTTGTCTAAGATAATTTTGAAGAGTGCTCGGTTCGTTTCTTTCCGACTCTTGTACATAATCTCTGTGACGGCGGCCATTTGCACATTGTCAACCCACACGTCGTACCCTATGCTTAACCGTACTTGATGACAGTTTAAAAATGATAATTATCTTATCAAAATTAGTGACCATTTAGTGTAAAAGTATTACCAACAGATCGTTTTCCGCTACTCGGTGCTGTTACTTTCAGGACAATTTGAAAAGTGTTCCGTGAATTCGTTTGATTAACGCATTTATTCGTTTCTTTGTTTTAATTGCGACTGTAGTCGCAGTTTCATAATGTAGCTACACAACATTTTGTTGAAGACATTGAATTGAAGCATTATTTACTGAAAATTTAATGCATTATGAAACGGACGCAGCATTATTGTAAATGGTGTATTTTTTCACAGATCACGAGTGCACCACCTCGACATACAAGTTTAAATTTCTGAATCGACGTGATCTGAGATACTGTATTCGTGCGTGTACATATAATTATTTATAATTATTTAATTTATTTATTTATTTATTTATTTATTCATTCATTCATTCATTTAATTATTCATCGATTCATTCATTCATTCATTGATTTAATTATTCATTGATTCATTCATTTATTCATTCATTAATTCATTCATTGATTCATTCATTTATTTATTCATTCATTTACTTATTTCTTTATTTTTTTTTTTTTTTTTTTTTTTTCTTTGCGTATGGCCAAATCGGTGGGGAAATCCTTTATGGACCACCCTAGGTAGGGTACCGTCACTCCCAGGAGTGTGGGACTCGCCTTACAGAATACCCACTAAAACCACCACCAAAAACCGTTCCTTGCTGTCGTCCACATCCCACGGAACTGTCGTCGTACCTGTTTTTGAGAATCAAATATCACGATTAGAACAATACGAGGCAAATATTTTGATGAAATTAAATCTAACAAACGGATGTGAACTAGACTTTTCACCATTTTCGTGACACCATTCTCGCGTTACAGAAACGCTGAAACTCAGGCTTATTTGCAATAAGATTCATTAGAGTTCAGTAGTATTCAATACGAGCCTGTAGTAAAAAGAAACTTGTCTTGTATTTCATTTCTGGTCTCGTTCTGTGTTATCGTCCGCCAAAAGCCATTCCTAGCTGTCGTCCACACCACACGGAATTGTCGTCGCATCTGTTTTTGAGAATCAAATATGAGGATTAGAAAAATACGAGGCACATATTTTGATAAAATTTGATTCGACATTTTTGAAACTACAGATGCAGTTTAACGTGCATCAAAAACAAGCGAATGTACACTCGACTTTTTACGATTTTCGTGACACTATTCTCGCATTACAGAAACGCTGAAGCTCAAATTTCTTTGCAATAAGAATCAATCATTAGAGTTTTGTAGTGTTTAATACGAGCGTTTAATAGAAAGAAACTTGTCTTGGATTTCATTTCTCGTCTCGTTCTGTGTTATCGTCCGCCAAAAGCCATTCCTAGCTGTCGTTCACACCACACGGAACTGTCGTCGCATCTGTTTTTGAGAATCAAATATCAGGATTAGAAAAATACGAGGCACATATTTTGATAAAATTAGATTTGACATTTTTGAAACTACAGATGCAGTTTAACGTGCATCAAAAACAAGCGAATGTGCACTCGACTCTTTACGATTTTCGTGACACTATTCTCGCATTACAGAAACGCTGAAGCTCAAATTTCTTCGCAATAAGAATCAATCATTAGAGTTTCGTAGTGTTTAATACGAGCGTTTAATAGAAAGAAACTTGTCTTGCATTTCGTTTCTCGTCTCGTTCTGTGTTATCGTCCGCCAAAAGCCATTCCTAGCTGTCGTCCACACCACACGGAACTGTCGTCGCATCTGTTTTTGAGAATCAAATATGAGGATCAGAAAAATACGAGGCACATATTTTGATAAAATTAGATTTGACATTTTTGAAACTACAGATGCAGTTTAACGTGCATCAAAAACAAACGAATGTGCACTCGACTTTTTACGATTTTCGTGACACCATTCTCGCATTACAGAAACGCTGAAGCTCAAATTTCTTCGCAATAAGAATCAATCATTAGAGTTTTGTAGTGTTTAATACGAGCGTTTAATAAAAAGAAACTTGTCTTGCGTTTCACGTCTGATTTTGCCAGCTCTTCGTGTCCGCCGATAGCCGTACCTTGCTTATCCTCGAGATCCCACGGGACTATCGTCTAACCTATTTTCAACATTAAACAGCACAATAAGAAAAATACGAGGTGCCTTTTTGATGATAACGATTCCTATGTTATTCAAACATCATATACAGTTTTGTGTGCGGTAGCAAACAAAGAGAGTTTTGACGTCCCACCACTTCTGTTATATTATTTTCACACATCTGAGGATTTTTTTTTAACCCTCTAAATAACAATAATAATAATTCATGACAGTTTCGCGTTGTCAATCATTGAAGATTTGTAAAAAGATTCATATCTCACATTTCATTCCTGGTTCCGTTGCCTGAGGAGATGCTCGATGTGCCCTCCGTTCTGCTGGACAGTGAGTGCGAGCCGTTTCCGGATCGACCCTCGCACCCGTTGCATCTCCCTAACAGGAATAGCGGCACACGCTTCGGCGATGCGGTGGCGCATGTTGTGTTTTGTTGTGGGGGCCCGTTCGTAGACGATTTCCTTGACTCTACTCCAGAACCAGAAATCACAGACGGTGAGATCTGGTGAGCGCGCTGGCCACCTAACCGGACCTCTCGTACCGATCCAGCGCTCCGGGAACATGGCGTCCAGGATTGCCTTGTTCGCGTTACTGTTGTGGGCAGGGGCCCCGTCCTGCTGCCACCAAACCTGGTCCATACGGATGGGGTTTCCGTCCATCAGGCGGGGGAGTTCCTCGGTGAGTACGGTCGTGTACTTGGCTGACGTGAGATTTCCGTCGAGGAAAATGGGCCCGAGGATCCTGTCCTGTAATACTCCAACCCAGACGTGGAGCTTCCAACGGTGCTGGTTGTCCTGTTCGACGATCCAGTGTGGGTTTTCCGGAGCCCACCAACGACAGTTCTGCTTGTTGACGAGTTCGAGGTTCGTGAACAGCGCTTCGTCCGTGAAGCACACCTTCCTGAAGAAATCGGGATCCTCCTGCAGACGCTCCAGTCCCCAGCGACAGTACGTCAGTCTTCGTTCGGCATCACCTGGGCACAGCTTTTGCACCGGCTGGTACTTGAACGGACGGTTCAGCTCGCGTGCGATTTTTCTCACAGATTCTCGAGGAACCTCTGTAGGGAATTAATTACTCCTTTTAGAAAGCACGAAGAGACAATTATCGCATTGACCCCTAAATATACGTTGAATTTGTGTCCAGGATTATCTCGTCTCTAATAAATCTCACCCAACAGAACGAGGTATGACTTGGTAATAAAATTTCGCATCAAACCGACGGGGAAATATCTCGCCGAACTGACGAGTCAATGGATTTTCGGCTTAATTACAATTCACCTGGATGAATGTAAAATAACTTGATTAATGAGAATTAACTGAATCACTGAATATAACTGAAATGTTGAGAATTAACTGAGACACAACTGAATTACGGAAAATTAAATCAAGTATATGGGCTATTCCGCGTCAACCGGATCAGTCATCTGTCAGATATTTTTTTAATTTGGCATGTGGATTGTGTGGGAGAAGTTGGATTCTTGTGCCAAAGCGCGAATCTCATAATGCAAAATTCGATTTTTTATTAACAATAACAAATTAGACTCCCATTTTTTTTCAAAAATTCATAACTTTGGCAAAGAATTAGATACAATATATTTTTTTCTAAATCACGCGGAAAGCTCCATATAATTAAAAAAAAATACGAAACGGTAAAAAAAAGTTGTTATCAATTGTTTATTCAACAATTAATTTTTCAAAGATTTTTAAAACAGTGACTGACACGATCAAAAAATTTTTTTTAAATTTCGACATGTTCCTTGAACTGTACTACAACCTGTGAATTAATTCCAGAGAGGTTTTTTTTTCGTTTCCGAGTTAAAAATCATTAAAGGTGTCGATGCGCGTGAAATTGCGGCGCGCCGAGTCTCTATGTAATGGCGGGCGGCCGGTTGCCGTCCACCGCTACACCGCGGTGGCGTCGCAGCGTTATTTCAGTCATTTTCACGATGTAGGACACGATTGGAGAATCTGAAAAAAATACTGTACCTTCACAAGGCCTGCTCAAAGCGATAAGTGAAGTTTCAAGAATGTGTTTTTATTTTAAAATAAGTAGCAAGTTATGTAATTATTATCATTTATGTGCACTCTCATGGTGTGTAACCGTTATTTTGAATCTCTGTAATAAAAAAACGGTGAAAAACACATTCCTGAAACTTCACTTATCGCTTTGAGCAGGCCTTGTGAAGCTACAGTATTTTTTTCAGATTCTTCAATCATGTCCTACATTGTGAAAATGACTTTAAAATAACGCTACGAGGCCACCGCGGGGTAGCGGTGGACGGCAACCGGCCGCCCGCCAATACGTAGAGACTCGGCGCGCCGCAATTTCACGTGCATCGACACCTTTAATGATTTTTTACTCGAAAACGAAGAAAAACACCCCTCTGGAATTAATTCACAGGTTGTAGTACAGTTCAAGGAACATGTCAGAATTATAAAGAAATTTTTTGATCGTGTCAGTCACTGTTTTAAAAATCTTTGAAAAATTAATTGTCAAATAAACAATTGATAACAACTTTTTTTTACCGTTTCGTATTTTTTTTTAAATTCTATGGAGCTTGCCGCGTGATTTGAAAAAAAAATATATTGTATCTAATTTTTTGCCAAAGTTATGAATTTTTGAAAAAAATGGGAGTCTAATTTGTTATTGTTAATAAAAAATCGAATTTTGTATTATGAGATTCGCGCTTTGGCACAAAAATCTAAATCCTCCCACATAATCCACATGTCAAATTAAAAAAATATCTGAGACATGACTGATTCGGTTGACGCGGAATAGCCCATATTCAAATAACTTTGGGTTCATGCCAGAATTATATGTTTACAGAGAGTAGAAATTAAATAAAAATGTGAAATGAAGTAGAGTTAAGAAAAATAATTTGAATTAATTGGAAATGCTATAGAACGAATTCAAAACTTTTCAACCTCACTTGAATTAGCGTGAATCATCAAGAATTGAAATTTATGAATTGAAACGAATCAAGTTGAATCATATGAATCTACCTCACTTAAAAGAATTGATTTCAAATAAGAAAATTAAGTTAAACAACATTAATTTATTCAGATTAATTCAACTCAAACAATTACCGTGTTACTCAAATCTCGAATTATTTCCCCCTCGCATGAAACGAACAGTTCAGGTTGCCCGCGCACCATTGATTTTAATGTGAATAACTAAAATACGGTTAATTCTGGTCAGTTGGAAATTTCTGGAAACGCCGGAAGCAATATTTAAAAAATCATCTAATCACGGGGTCGATCTGAAATTGATGAAAACACGAAATTGAATTTTTTAGCGTTCTCACAGATCCTGGAAAAGGTTTGGATATTCTTCACCCCGAAGCGGGTACACGGAAAAATGTTGCACGGCAATCGGTAGTTTTATAGACACTATTGCGTCAAAAAAATTCAAGAAAACCAATAATAGAGAGTGTTGAAATTAGCGAATTTGGCACGGAATGCCCCATACGTACATCTCAGAATAAATTAAATTGAGAAAAAATATAACGAAGAAAAAAGAAACGTACGCAGTGTCCTCGCGAGGCGTCTGAGGCTCTGTCTTCCGTTTTCCTGGATGGCGTGTTCCACCGCTGCTCGGAGTGGGCCATCCCGCACCGGCTTGATGCGCTGCTCTCGTGCCCGCTTCAGCACGCCGTGCTCCTGCTCCGTTGCCGCCAGCCTAGAGATGAAGTTTCGCATACTCGAATCATACATTGTTGCAAAGTTTCACAAGCATCGGCTTCTTGCAGGAAAAACATTGACGTAGCCGACAGTTATGTCGCATAAATGTTTAAAATATATTATTCAGGGCAATGCGCGCAAGCTGCATAGAGTTTTAGTGCAAATTAACACGATTATGCAATTCTGAAAATTATTTCATTGCGAACATCGTACCTTCGAAAAGACTGCCTCGACGGTGGCTGCCCGTCCTCCGGGAATCGCTCTCGGTACACCCTCGCCGATCCTGTGAAGTTGTTCCCGGTCTCCGCCAGTATCCGATGCATCCTGGTCGTCCGCACGTCCCTGTCCATCTTAATCTCTAATTTTCTAGTACAATTATTCTAACAATACAGCTACAGTAAATCAACGTTGGTAAGATTATTGGTAAAATAAAAATATTCCTTAACAGCTAACTACGCTACAGTTAAACGTGTAAAATTAACAATTCTCACAACACTTCACGGTAACTTAACGATTATAAACGTAATGAGAATATTTAAACGATTAAAACTACGGGTAATGCAACGAATAAACGTGGCGATAATCTCGATTTTTTGTAAGTTTTGGGTGAAACTGTGCTTTTGTTGTTGATGCTTCGAGTGAATCTTAGCGTCTGTTTGCTGAAATTAGCTCGAAACAATGCCAGATCTTCGATTGTCATTTACTACGCCTGACGCGCCGAGCTGCGTCTGTTGGTTATTTCACGAACTGTCGGACAGCAGCGTGTAATAACAAATGAATACATTCGGGATCGTACGATATCCTAATTATTGTAACCAACGGACGCAGCTCGACGCGTCAGGCGTATTAAATGACAATCGAAGATCTGGCATTGTTTCGCGCTAATTTCAGCAAACAGACGCTAAGATTCGCTCGAAGCATCACCAACCGAAATCATAGTTTTACCCAAAACTTTCACAAAATCAAGATTATTGCCACGTTCATTCGTAGCATTACCCGTAGTTTTAATCGTTTAAATACAGGATGTCCCTAAATTGGTGGACACGGACCAGCCAGCGTGATACCTGACTCAAATCCAACCGAGAATTTCTTTGCCGCAAGCTCGTCCGACGCATAGTTTTTTAATTATAAACGATAGCGTTAGGCTAATCAGAGTGCACCATTTCATCTGGATTTGCCGCCACGGAAATTGCTGTTTTCTTCGTCTGGGTGAATTATTATTATTCGGTTACAAAGTAAATATCGGCACCCCCCCTCTCTCCCTGTTGTACCCCTTCTCGAGCGCTGACCTCGGTATTGTTGCCGCGGCACACGCTGCCGGCCGCACACCCACGGACGCACACTCGTGTGTGTGAAACATAAGCGAATGCCCAGCTACACAATACTACGAAAAACACATCTACGAGTGAAAATAAAAATAAATCTCCAAATAAATCAGCGGATTTAAGATTTAATGTTACAAAACACTTCCAATCATCGATGTATGCATAAAACTAGAGATTTTAGACGGTTGATATGCCGTTAGGGTTCATAATTAGTCATTCAATCAATCTGAATTATGCTTTCCGAACATTTTTTGTGTCTTTGCAACATAATTTTTCCACTAGTTTGAAATTCATCATTGACATCCGAGTTTTCAATAATGCGAGGGAAAAATAACTCGCTGAATTGACGTGTCAATAGGTTTGGAAATCAATTACGATTCACCTGAGTTGACACAAAATAACTGAATAAATGAGAATTCACTGAATCACTAAAAATGATAACCGAAATCATGAGAATTATTTGAGATATAACTGAATTAGGAAGAGTTGTAATAAGTCAAGTTACTTTGAATAACTTTAGATTCGTGCCAAAATTTTATGTTTATAGAGAAAAATTATTAAATTCAAATAAAAAAGTAATTTTAAATCAGGAAGAAGAAAATTTCCAAATACCTGAATTCAAATGAAGCAATTTGAATTTGATAAATCTATCCGAATTTGAGGAAAAATAATAATTATTATTTGGAATAGAAAAATGAAGTCGAATTACATGAATAAATTCAATTAATTCAACTCAAAAAAATATGGTGTCATTCAAATTCCCAGTTATTTCCTCGTCGATTCATTGTGGGTCTGGAGTGGTAAGTAACGTTGAAACTGTTGAGATCAATGCTAGTGATGGCCACTTATCTGAGAATAATCGATGTATCGATTAATCGATTTAAACAAAATAATCGGACACGGTTCCATTGAATTGGTAAAAATTAATCAATTTGGTACATTTCTGCGTGCAGTCTTAATATCAGAAGAGATACACTCAGCAAAAGAATTAAAGGAACAGTAGGATTTCTAACTTTTTTGAGTGATTTTTGAAGAGCTGTAACTTGGTGAAAAATAGTCGAATCGTAAAAAACCAAGAAGCATTTCGAAGCTTGAAACGTCTAGTTTGAAATCCTCATCAGTTATTTTTCTCTTAAACATCACGCTAAGTGTGACCCTCAGAAATAGCGCAAGGCGAACTTCCTCACAATTTCTGTCTTGTTCAAAAGCGTGCATGAGCTCAAAAAAAATTTTCACCGCTTTGTCAATATTGGATTCATCTAGCCTGATTTTTCAGCTTCAAAACGATCGGTTTCGAACCTCTGTACGACCATTTGTCGTTGAGATATTGGCGTTTGAACAAAAAAGGAGCTCTTTTCGTTGATCATCAATATCTCATGAACTAATTATCCCACAGCAAGCTGACCCTGAGTTCCGTAAACGGTAAGAAACGCTCTCAAAGTACGTTCGATAACTTAGTGCAAGATATTTTTTTTTCTAATCTCATTGTTCATCTGAAAAGGTACAAACAAATCGGTTTCTTCTTGAGTTTGGAAAATCCACGTCAACTTTACAAATATTGCGAAAATGACTCACGTTTCCAGGTTTTTTTTTAGTTCAATACATGCCTAAAACCCCTCGAAATTTAAAATTGATCGGCTGAACCGTAATTGTGGACCAAACCGTCAAAGTTTTATTAAAAATTAAAGGAACATTTTTGTTGTTTCTTAAATGGCAAATAATAATGATTAAAGTGGAAAAATGACTATTCCGTTATTTTTCTTCACAATTTCCCAACAAGTACGCTTGAAATCTTGGACAAAGAGAGAAATTTGAAATTTTATTTTTCTTTAGTTTTTCAAAATTCTAAATCTTTTTTTTTCAGATTTCAACAAAAATTGTGTTCTTTTGCTTCCAATTATTCATGAACGATGTTTCAAATACTCGAACTTTTTTTAAATTGTCAAGAAAATCGTTTTCACGCAATTTTTCACCGCCAGCATTAGCATTACCCAAAGCGTGCCGCGTGGAGGTTGCTGGTCGGATTTACGCTTCTCGTTTGTCTGTCTGTTCGAAAACGCGTATGTCCACCACGGCCCTGCATTACGGCGTTCAATCTGTCCGTCATATTGATGCATCTTCTTAACACCGCTTGAGGAATAGTCCTCCAAATTCGGACAGATGGACAGGCATAAAGACATACAGACGTACAGACGGATAGAGGGACAGACAAACGAGAAGCGTAAATCCGACCATGCAACCTCCACGCGGCACGCTTTGGGTAATGCTAATGCTGGCGGTGAAAAATTGCGTGAAAACGATTTTCTTGACAATTTAAAAAAAGTTCGAGTATTTGAAACATCGTTCATGAATAATTGGAAGCAAAAGAACACAATTTTTGTTGAAATCTGAAAAAAAAAGATTTAGAATTTTGAAAAACTAAAGAAAAATAAAATTTCAAATTTCTCTCTTTGTCCAAGATTTCAAGCGTACTTGTTGGGAAATTGTGAAGAAAAATAACGGAATAGTCATTTTTCCACTTTAATCATTATTATTTGCCATTTAAGAAACAACAAAAATGTTCCTTTAATTTTTAATAAAACTTTGACGGTTTGGTCCACAATTACGGTTCAGCCGATCAATTTTAAATTTCGAGGGGTTTTAGGCATGTATTGAACTAAAAAAAAACCTGGAAACGTGAGTCATTTTCGCAATATTTGTAAAGTTGACGTGGATTTTCCAAACTCAAGAAGAAACCGATTTGTTTGTACCTTTTCAGATGAACAATGAGATTAGAAAAAAAAATATCTTGCACTAAGTTATCGAACGTACTTTGAGAGCGTTTCTTACCGTTTACGGAACTCAGGGTCAGCTTGCTGTGGGATAATTAGTTCATGAGATATTGATGATCAACGAAAAGAGCTCCTTTTTTGTTCAAACGCCAATATCTCAACGACAAATGGTCGTACAGAGGTTCGAAACCGATCGTTTTGAAGCTGAAAAATCAGGCTAGATGAATCCAATATTGACAAAGCGGTGAAAATTTTTTTTGAGCTCATGCACGCTTTTGAACAAGACAGAAATTGTGAGGAAGTTCGCCTTGCGCTATTTCTGAGGGTCACACTTAGCGTGATGTTTAAGAGAAAAATAACTGATGAGGATTTCAAACTAGACGTTTCAAGCTTCGAAATGCTTCTTGGTTTTTTACGATTCGACTATTTTTCACCAAGTTACAGCTCTTCAAAAATCACTCAAAAAAGTTAGAAATCCTACTGTTCCTTTAATTCTTTTGCTGAGTGTATCTCTTCTGATATTAAGACTGCACGCAGAAATGTACCAAATTGATTAATTTTTACCAATTCAATGGAACCGTGTCCGATTATTTTGTTTAAATCGATTAATCGATACATCGATTATTCTCAGATAAGTGGCCATCACTAGCATTGATCTCAACAGTTTCAACGTTACTTACCACTCCAGACCCACAATGAATCGACGAGGAAATAACTGGGAATTTGAATGACACCATATTTTTTTGAGTTGAATTAATTGAATTTATTCATGTAATTCGACTTCATTTTTCTATTCCAAATAATAATTATTATTTTTCCTCAAATTCGGATAGATTTATCAAATTCAAATTGCTTCATTTGAATTCAGGTATTTGGAAATTTTCTTCTTCCTGATTTAAAATTACTTTTTTATTTGAATTTAATAATTTTTCTCTATAAACATAAAATTTTGGCACGAATCTAAAGTTATTCAAAGTAACTTGACTTATTACAACTCTTCCTAATTCAGTTATATCTCAAATAATTCTCATGATTTCGGTTATCATTTTTAGTGATTCAGTGAATTCTCATTTATTCAGTTATTTTGTGTCAACTCAGGTGAATCGTAATTGATTTCCAAACCTATTGACACGTCAATTCAGCGAGTTATTTTTCCCTCGCATTATTGAAAACTCGGATGTCAATGATGAATTTCAAACTAGTGGAAAAATTATGTTGCAAAGACACAAAAAATGTTCGGAAAGCATAATTCAGATTGATTGAATGACTAATTATGAACCCTAACGGCATATCAACCGTCTAAAATCTCTAGTTTTATGCATACATCGATGATTGGAAGTGTTTTGTAACATTAAATCTTAAATCCGCTGATTTATTTGGAGATTTATTTTTATTTTCACTCGTAGATGTGTTTTTCGTAGTATTGTGTAGCTGGGCATTCGCTTATGTTTCACACACACGAGTGTGCGTCCGTGGGTGTGCGGCCGGCAGCGTGTGCCGCGGCAACAATACCGAGGTCAGCGCTCGAGAAGGGGTACAACAGGGAGAGAGGGGGGGTGCCGATATTTACTTTGTAACCGAATAATAATAATTCACCCAGACGAAGAAAACAGCAATTTCCGTGGCGGCAAATCCAGATGAAATGGTGCACTCTGATTAGCCTAACGCTATCGTTTATAATTAAAAAACTATGCGTCGGACGAGCTTGCGGCAAAGAAATTCTCGGTTGGATTTGAGTCAGGTATCACGCTGGCTGGTCCGTGTCCACCAATTTAGGGACATCCTGTATTTAAACGATTAAAACTACGGGTAATGCTACGAATGAACGTGGCAATAATCTTGATTTTGTGAAAGTTTTGGGTAAAACTATGATTTCGGTTGGTGATGCTTCGAGCGAATCTTAGCGTCTGTTTGCTGAAATTAGCGCGAAACAATGCCAGATCTTCGATTGTCATTTAATACGCCTGACGCGTCGAGCTGCGTCCGTTGGTTACAATAATTAGGATATCGTACGATCCCGAATGTATTCATTTGTTATTACACGCTGCTGTCCGACAGTTCGTGAAATAACCAACAGACGCAGCTCGGCGCGTCAGGCGTAGTAAATGACAATCGAAGATCTGGCATTGTTTCGAGCTAATTTCAGCAAACAGACGCTAAGATTCACTCGAAGCATCAACAACAAAAGCACAGTTTCACCCAAAACTTACAAAAAATCGAGATTATCGCCACGTTTATTCGTTGCATTACCCGTAGTTTTAATCGTTTAAATATTCTCATTACGTTTATAATCGTTAAGTTACCGTGAAGTGTTGTGAGAATTGTTAATTTTACACGTTTAACTGTAGCGTAGTTAGCTGTTAAGGAATATTTTTATTTTACCAATAATCTTACCAACGTTGATTTACTGTAGCTGTATTGTTAGAATAATTGTACTAGAAAATTAGAGATTAAGATGGACAGGGACGTGCGGACGACCAGGA
This sequence comes from Neodiprion fabricii, assembly GCF_021155785.1. Classification (NCBI taxonomy): domain Eukaryota; kingdom Metazoa; phylum Arthropoda; class Insecta; order Hymenoptera; family Diprionidae; genus Neodiprion; species Neodiprion fabricii. The sequence goes on from NC_060243.1 coordinate 14,374,829, forward strand.
TGCATCGGATACTGGCGGAGACCGGGAACAACTTCACAGGATCGGCGAGGGTGTACCGAGAGCGATTCCCGGAGGACGGGCAGCCACCGTCGAGGCAGTCTTTTCGAAGGTACGATGTTCGCAATGAAATAATTTTCAGAATTGCATAATCGTGTTAATTTGCACTAAAACTCTATGCAGCTTGCGCGCATTGCCCTGAATAATATATTTTAAACATTTATGCGACATAACTGTCGGCTACGTCAATGTTTTTCCTGCAAGAAGCCGATGCTTGTGAAACTTTGCAACAATGTATGATTCGAGTATGCGAAACTTCATCTCTAGGCTGGCGGCAACGGAGCAGGAGCACGGCGTGCTGAAGCGGGCACGAGAGCAGCGCATCAAGCCGGTGCGGGATGGCCCACTCCGAGCAGCGGTGGAACACGCCATCCAGGAAAACGGAAGACAGAGCCTCAGACGCCTCGCGAGGACACTGCGTACGTTTCTTTTTTCTTCGTTATATTTTTTCTCAATTTAATTTATTCTGAGATGTACGTATGGGGCATTCCGTGCCAAATTCGCTAATTTCAACACTCTCTATTATTGGTTTTCTTGAATTTTTTTGACGCAATAGTGTCTATAAAACTACCGATTGCCGTGCAACATTTTTCCGTGTACCCGCTTCGGGGTGAAGAATATCCAAACCTTTTCCAGGATCTGTGAGAACGCTAAAAAATTCAATTTCGTGTTTTCATCAATTTCAGATCGACCCCGTGATTAGATGATTTTTTAAATATTGCTTCCGGCGTTTCCAGAAATTTCCAACTGACCAGAATTAACCGTATTTTAGTTATTCACATTAAAATCAATGGTGCGCGGGCAACCTGAACTGTTCGTTTCATGCGAGGGGGAAATAATTCGAGATTTGAGTAACACGGTAATTGTTTGAGTTGAATTAATCTGAATAAATTAATGTTGTTTAACTTAATTTTCTTATTTGAAATCAATTCTTTTAAGTGAGGTAGATTCATATGATTCAACTTGATTCGTTTCAATTCATAAATTTCAATTCTTGATGATTCACGCTAATTCAAGTGAGGTTGAAAAGTTTTGAATTCGTTCTATAGCATTTCCAATTAATTCAAATTATTTTTCTTAACTCTACTTCATTTCACATTTTTATTTAATTTCTACTCTCTGTAAACATATAATTCTGGCATGAACCCAAAGTTATTTGAATATGGGCTATTCCGCGTCAACCGAATCAGTCATGTCTCAGATATTTTTTTAATTTGACATGTGGATTATGTGGGAGGATTTAGATTTTTGTG